>NW_024465405.1:6530000-6537500 GCF_017591425.1 Ochotona curzoniae | reverse complement strand
CCTAAACGTACACTAACCATTAAACTATAACTAAAAATATCCCCCTTAACTTTCCACTTAAAATTTAAATTTCAAGTTCAAGATAACACTAACACGTTACAGTTTCACTAAACCGTAAACATAACTAAAAAGATCCACTAACCATATCCCTAACCCTAACACTATACCCTAACCCTAACCCTAATACCTTAAACCTAAACTAAAAAGATCAAGATAAAGTTAAATAACATATACCAGTACCCTAAACCTTTATACCCTAAACGCTAAACATATACCCTATCCCTATCACAACCCTAACAATAACCCGAACCCTAACCCTAACCCTAAACCCTAACCCTAAACCTAACACGAAACAGAACAAGATTAATATCCCATGTTCCATTATACCCTAACCCTAAACCTAAACAGAAAAATAAACCTTAACATAAACCGAAAACCTACCACTTTCCCATTCCCTAACCCTAAACCTAACCAACTAATCCCTATACCTATCCTATCACTAACCCGAAACAGATCACGATCAGAACCATTAAAATTACCCCAGATCAATTAACGTAAAATATCAAGATACATTATCCATTAACCTAACACTTTAACTCCATCAATTACACGATCCTAACACAACCCTAACCCTAACCCGAAAACAACCAAGATCCAGAACAATTAAAAATAAACCTATCCCTAACCATTTACATTACACCTAAAAATTACGTACAAATTAAATAAAAAGTACATTCACGTTTAAAGTTTAAATTTCAGTTACAGTAAAAGTACAATTACAAGTTACCCTATACCCTAAACCTAAACCTAACCCGAAACCGAAAGCCCCGTAACAGAACAATAACCAGATACAGTTACAGTAACAGTAACAGTTAAAGTTAAAGTTAAAAGTTTAAAGTTTTTAAATTAAAAGTAAATTATAAAGTTAAAGTTAAGTTAAAGTAAAAGTTAAAGTTAAATTTACAGAAAAATAAAGTTAACTATAATTAAATATAAAGTTAAATTAAAGTAAAGTTAAAGTTAAAGTAAAAATTTACAGTAACAAAGAAAAATTTAAATTTAAAGAAAAATATTAAATTAAATTTAACGATAAAGATTAAAGTAAAATTTAAATTTAAAGATAAATATAAAATCAATATTCAAGTAAATAACACTTAACTTTCAAAGATAACTTAAATTTAACTTTAAAGTTAAAGTTACTATACATTTACATAAACCCGAACAATTTCATAAACCGAAACAATTACTCCCTTACCCTATACCCTAAACACTAACCATAACACTAACCCTAACCCTAAAAACCTAACCCTAACCAAACCCTAACCCTAACCCGATAACTAAACATAACCATAACCATAACACCGTCACTTACCATATACCTAAACCTAACACGAACACTAACCCTTTACATAACCCTAAACCGAACACTATCCCTATACTAAACCCTATCCCTAACCCGAAACATATCCCTAACACGAACCTATACCGATCCCTAACCCTAACCCTAACCCTAACCATAACCCGAACCCTAACCCTAACCTAACCTAACCCTAAACCTAACCCTAACCCTAAACATAACCAAACAAATTAAACCTAAACCTAAACCCTAAACCTATAAAAACCCTAACCCTAAACTCTAACCCTATCCCTAACCTAAACCTATACCTTACCTAACCCTAACCATAACCCTTACCCTAACCCTAAAACTAACCCGACACCCTAACCCTAACCCTAACCCTAATCCCTAATCTAACCCCCTAACCATAACCCGATCACTAACCCGAACCCTAACCTATACCTAACCCTAACCCCTAACCCTGACCCTATCCCTAACCCTTAACCCTAACCATAAACCCGTTCCCTAACCCTAACCCTAAACCCTAAACCTAACCCCTACCCATAACCCTAACCCCTTACCCTAACCCTAACACTTACCCTAACCCTAACCCTAAACCCTAAACAAACCATAACCCGAAACCCGAACCCTAAACCGAACCCTAACCCTTTAAACCTAGACCCATAACCCAACCCGCAACCCTAACCCTAACCCTAACACTAACCCGAACACGACCCTAACCATACCTAATCCCTAACCCTAACCCGCACCCTAACCATAACCCTAACCCTACCCGAACCTAACTACCTAACCATAAACCCTAACACGAACCCTAACCCTTACTCCTAACCCTAACCCTAACCATAACCTAACGCTAACCCTAACCACTAACCCCATAACGCCTAAACCTAACCCTAACCCCTAACCCTAACCCTAACATTAAACCTAAACCTAACCCCTAACCCTAATCCCTATCCCTAACCCGGGAACCCTAACCCTAACCCTAACCTAACCTAACCCTAACCCTATAACGATCACTAACCCGAACCCCTAACCCCTGAACCCCTAACCCCTAACCCTAACAGTACACTAAACCCTAACCCTTATATCACTAACCCTAAACCCTAACCCTAGACCCTAATCCCTAACCCTAAACCCGAACCCTAACCCTAAAACCCTAACCTAACCCGAACCCCTAACCCATAACCCTACCCCTAATACCCTAACCCCTAAAACTAATCCCTAAACCAACCCTAACCCTAACCCCTAACCTGACCCTAACCCAAACTAACCCTAACCCCTAACCCTAACCCTCACCCTAACCCTAAACCCTAACCCTAACCCTAACCCTAACCCTAACCCTACCCTAACCCTAACCCGAACCCAGTAACCCTAACCCTAACCCTAACCCTAACCCTAACACCGAACCCCGAACCCTATACCCTAACCCAACCCTAAACCAAACCGAACAAGAAACCTAACCCGATACCTAACCCTAACCCTCACTAACCCTACACCTAAACTCTAATCCCTAACCAGAACCCTAACCCGATCACCTAACCCGAAACACTAACCCTAAACCCGAACCCTATCACCCTAAACCGAAACTATACCCTTACCCTAACCCTAACCCCCTAAACCCTCTAACCCTAACCCTAACCCTAACCCTAACCCCTAACCCTTAAACGCCAACCCACCCTAACCAGTACAATAACCCCTAATCACTAACCCTAACCCATTAACCCGAACCCGAACCCTTTAACCCTATACCCCTATACCCTAACCCTAACCCTAACACCTAAACCGCTCCCGTTAACCTAAACCCGAAACCCCAAACCCTATACCGATCCCTTTCCCGAACACTAACCCTAACCCTAAACCCCTAACCCTAATACCTATAACCCGTACACCCTATACCCCTAACACCTAACCCCTCACCCTAACCCTAACCCTAACCCTAACCCTAACCCAACCCTAAACCATAACCCTAACGCTAACCTAACCCTAACCCGAACCCTAACCCTAACCCTAACCCTACCCTAACCTAACCCTAACCCTAACCCGAACCCTAGACCCTAACCCTAACCCTAAACCCTAACCATAACCCCTAACCCTAACCCGAGCCCTAACCCTAACCCTAACCCGAACCCTAACCCTAACCCTAAACCCATAACCCTTACCCTATACCCGAACCCGAACCCTAACCCTAAACCGAACCCTAAATAACCCGTTACCTAACCCTAAACCCTAACCCTAACCCTAACCCTTAACCTAACCCTAACCCTAACCCTTAACCCTAACCACGTTAACCCTAACCCCTACACCTACCACAGTTCACCAACCCCAACCCTTCAAATAACCCTTCAACCCAACCCCATATCCCCAAACCCGCAACCCTAACAGATCACTAACCCTAACCTAACGGTAACCCCTAACCTAACCCCTAACCCGAACCCAAACCCTAACCCCTAACCCGAACCATAACCCTAACCCAAAACCCTAACCCCTAACCCTACCTATCCGATCTAACCACGACCGAAGGAACCCTAACCCTAAACCGAACCCTAATCGCCCTAACCCCTATTACCGTACCCTAATCCCTAACCCTAACCCATAACCCCCTAACCCTAACCCCTGAACCCTAACTAACCCTAACCCTAACCCTAACCCTAACCCCAACCCTAACGCGGAACCCTAACAACGCTAACCCTAACCCTAACCCTAACCCATAACCCTTAAATTACCCAACCCTACCCCTAACCCTAACCCAATCCCTAAACCTAAACCCTAAATCATATTCACTAAACCTATACCTAAAAATGTACCCTAACCCTTTCCATAAACCATTACCTAACCATAAACTAACGCCCTAACCCTAACACCTAACCCTACCCTAACCATAACACGAACACTAACCATAACATAAAACGAACCCTAAACCGTATCCTTAACCCTAACCGAAAACCTACCCTAACCTAACCCTATCCATAACACTACCCTAACCGAACCCTAACCCTATCACCTAACCCTTACTACACACAACCCATAACCCTAACCCTATTACCCTAACAATAACCCTAACCCTTACCATAACCCTTACATAACCATAACCCAGAAACCTTACCCTAACCCGATCCCTAACCCAACCCTAACCCTATACCCTATCCCTAACCCTAAACCCCTATCCCTTACCCTTAACCCTAAACCCTTACCCTATACGACTATCCCATACACATAACCCTAACCCGAAAACTATCCCTAACCCTAACCCTAACCCTATACCAACCCTAACCCGATCCCTAAACCCTATCCCTAACCACTAACACTAAACCATACGATCCCTAACCCTAACCCTAACCCCTAACCCTAACCCTAAACCTAACCTAACCCTATCCCTTACACTATCCCTAACCCTAACCCGACACATAACCCGAACCTAACCCTAACCCTAACCCTAACCCTATCCCTAACCCAACCCTAACCCAACCTAACCCTAACCCCTAACCCTAACCCTAACCCTAACCCTAACCATCCCTAACCGTAACCCTAACCCTAACCCTAACCCTAACCCTAACCCTAACCCTAACCCTAACCCTAACCCTAACCCTAAACCCTAACCCTAACCACTAACCCTAACCCTAAACAAAACCTATACCCTAACCCTAACCCTAACCCTAACCCTAAACCCAACCCTAACCCTAACCTAAACCCTAACCCTAACCCTAACCCTAACACCTAACCCAAACCCTAACCCTAACCCTACCCAAAACCCTAACCCTAACCCTAACCCTAACCCTAAACCCAACCCTAACCCAAAACTAACCTAAACCCATCCAAACAACCCTAACCCTAACCCTAACCTAAACCCTCCCCTAACCCTAACCCTAACCCTAACCCTAACCCTAACCCCTAACCCTAACCCTAACTAACCCTAACCCTAACCCTAGCCTAAAACCTATACCCTAACCTAACCCTAACACTAACCCTAACCCTAACAACCTAACCCTAACCTAACCCTAACCCTAACCGTAACCCTAATCCCTAACCTAAACTAACCTAACCCTAACCCGTACACTAAAACAACCTAAAACACTAACCCTAACCCAAACCTAACCCTAACCCTAACCCTAAACCTAACCCTAACCCTAACCCATAATCCCTAAACCCTAACCCTAACCCTAACCCTAACCCTAACCTACCCTCAACCCTAACACTAACCCTAACCCAACCTGAACCCTATCCCTAACCCTAACCCGAACCTAACCACCCTAAACCCTAACCCAAACCCTAACCCTTACCCTAACCCTAACCCCTAACCCTAACCCTAACCCTAACCCAAACCCTAACCCTAACCCTAACCCAACCCTAACCTATAGCCCTAACCTAACCCTAACCCTAACCCCTAACCCTAACCATAACACCTAACCCTACCCTAACCCTAAACCTAACCTAAACTTACCCAACCATAACCCACCCTAACCATAACCCTTAACCCTAACCCGAACCCTAACCCTAACCCTAACCCTAACTAAATAACCCTAAACCTAACCCTAACCCTACCCTAACCCTAAACCCTAACCCTAACCCCAGAACCCTAGAACACTAAACCTAACCCGAACCCCTAAACCCTAACCCTAACCTAACCTAACCCTATCCTACCCCTAACCCTAAACCTAACACGAACCCTAACCCTAACCCGAAACCCGAACCCTAACCCTAACACCTAACCCGAACACCTATATCCCGAACCCGAACCCTAACACTATACCTAACCCTAACCCGTAACCCGAAACCGTAAACCAGAAAACCCAACCCGAACCCTAACCCAACACCTGAACCCGAACCCTAACCCTAATCCCGAACCCTTATCCCTAACCCTAAACCCTAACCCAAACCATAAACCCTACACTATCCCGAACCCTAACCCATATCCCTACCATACCCTAACCCTAAACCTAAACCATAACCAGAATCCCTAAACCCTAAACCCGAACCCAACCGTAACCCCCCCCCTAACCCTAACCCCTAACCCCTAACCCTAACGCATATACACTAACCGCTATAACCCTAACCCAAACAAAAAGAACACTTACCCGTAAATCCCTATCCCGTATATCCATTACCGCGAAACTAACCCTACACCATAACCCGAATCCACGACCCAACCCTAACCCGAACACACCCTATCCCGAACTCCTAACCCATACCCTAAACACTAACAATAACCCTAACCCGATCCCTAACCCAACCCTCACCCTAAACCGATCCCTATAGCCCTAACCCGAACCATATACCTAACCCTAACCCTAACCCGATAACCCTAACCCTAACACTAACCCTAACCCTAACCCCTAACCCTAACCCTAACCCGATACCGTAACCCGAACCCGAACCCGTAAAAACGAAACCGTTCCAGATCACCTATACAAATAACCCGAAACCTAACCTCAATCCCGTAACCCCTACCCATAACCCTAACCCGAAACGAACCATTAACCAGAACCCTAACCCTAACCCTAACCCTAAACCATAAAACTAACCCGAACCCTAACCCTATCCTAGATCCCTTACCCTATACAATATACCCGATACCCTAACCCTTACCCATATAAATCACACTAACCCAATCCCTACCCCTATACCCCGAACGCTAAACCGAACCCTAACCCTAACCCTAACCCTAACCCTAACCCCTAACAATTATACCTAACAAATATCCATAACCCTAAACCATAACCCGAACTAACCCTAACCCATAACCCTAACCCTAACCACTCAGAACAACTAACCCTTTATCACGAAAACATTTCCCGTATCACGCTAAAGAACCGAACCCGAACCACTAACACGTAACCCGAACAAGTAACATTAAGCGTTAACCTAAACCGAAACCTAAACCTAACCCTAACCCTAAAGTTCACCGTAACAGTTAAAGTTCCCTTTAAATATCAATATTACCGCTAACGCTAACGCTATCCCTAACCTAACATAACCCATTACACTAACCCAAACCCTATACCCTTAACTTACAATCAACATTAACCGATACAGTAAAATTCAATTAAAAAGTTAATATAAATATAAAGAAAATTTCAAGTTAAAGTTAACCCTAAACCCTACCCGTAACCCTAACCCGTTAATAACCTAAAACTATCACGAACCCG